>NW_024037062.1:3429722-3460724 GCF_015706575.1 Patiria miniata
GGATGCATTATTCATAACTACTAGAATCCAATGCTCCCATTGGCTAAGACGCCCCCAAAAGTCTTATATAAAGCGCGCAGAAATGGCAGTTTTG
The DNA here is from genome assembly GCF_015706575.1 of Patiria miniata. Taxonomy (NCBI): domain Eukaryota; kingdom Metazoa; phylum Echinodermata; class Asteroidea; order Valvatida; family Asterinidae; genus Patiria; species Patiria miniata. The sequence continues at coordinate 3,429,817 of NW_024037062.1, forward strand.
GTCATTGTTGTACTGGGCTCTCAACAGTAGGTTCTTGAGCTGAGCTCCCGCACGTAGATGATGCGTTAGATTGTTGATCTGGGCTCTGACCCCGACAGAGTCCCTGACATGTACACGTAGATTATCGAGCTGTCCGCTCACTGGCCATAGACCCTACGTCTGTACACAGATAATCATGTACGCCGTAACTTTACATTGTATATAGTGCGCCCTCTATTGACCTGAGATGTAAATAATCCCGAATAAAGTACTAGAGTGTGTGTGAAGATATTTGTATCTGACTCTTTATTTGATAATGTCTCTCACCCTAGAGAGACGTTACCAGTATCAAAAGATGTTCCCTGAATTTTGCTCGCAACAAAACCGGTTCTTCCTTGCTATTTTCTAGCTAGCCAGAAAACCACTTCTTTTTAAGAAAACACAAGTCTGATAAAAACTTTAATGCATGGTGGCGGCCAAACTGCATTCCATTTAACTTAAAATGTAGTGGCGACATGTATGATTGTGCCCCTTTCTTTTTAAACACAAAGTATAGTCGGACTCCCTATTATCGCCAGCATCCCTATTATCGCGGCATGGGAAATTTCTCTTGTTACAGTGTCAAAAACTCCTTCATAAAGTGGCGATTTTTATCCAGTTCACCAGTCATCAAGGATTTTCTACCGAGTTGTATAAAAAGACGATTAAAAAATGTTGTGTCTTTCGGGACTTTTAACGATTTTAATAAATATTAACGTTTCCAAAACTTGCAAAATTTCCCTCACCGTGTCTGCTAAAAAGGTACCGTTTATATTTTAACATAAATCTTTAATTGCGCCTGTCCATGAAAGTTCCATTGTCTGGTTCCCATTCTTCAGCTGCATATGTAAAATGAGGTCGAACGACGATATTTGCAGCACCGCGAAATTGTAACAACTTTTACTGGATCAAAATTAGCACCGCGCGTAGCGACAATAAAACGGCACACCGTGTAAAGTGAGTGGCGCCCTCAATCGCCGATCAGTAGACTTGCCTCGGGGATTTGTGTTCTCTTTCGGGGGAAGGCAGAGGTCTTAAGAAATCATCCTGCAGACATTTTGTCTTTAATCAACTTGAACGTTACAGGGAAAATATCGGACTTTATTCAGGGAGTGTTGTTTTGTTGTCAAACATAAACTATGAACAAAAAGTTGGGATCATTATAAAACCACTTCCCGCATACCGCGATAATAGGGAGTCCACCTCCGTTCGCACACGCTGCGCATGTCTATTTTCACAGGCATCGTCACCGGAATAAACCTCACCACCCGTCAGATTTTTTTATATTAATTTAAAAAGGAAGAGTTATACTACTACATAAGACAGGACAATTCTGGAGGGTTAGTGGGCAATCTCTATCCCGAACGAGAAACGTGATAAGTACCGCGATAATACGGCGTTCCATCCTACATGAAGAATGAAGGCGCCACCTATTGCCAAGAAAGATACAGTCACGCAACGGACGAACGGCACGACGCAACAGGCGACGGCACGACGCGACGGGCGACGGCACGACCGACCGGCGACGGCACGACGCGACGGCGACGGCGACGGGCGACGGCGCGACGGCGACGGGCAATGTGTGCGTCGCCTCTTCAAGCAGTCTACTTAGAAGCGCCGAGGTAATAGGCGACGGCACGACGCGACGGGCGACGGCACGACGCGACGGACGACGGCACGACGCGACGCGTACGATGGCACGACGCCGACGTGTGAAGGTGCGTCGCTTCCTCATGCAGTGTACGTGCTTAGAAACGGTAATTTAAGAGGCGACGGCACGACGCGACGGGCGACGCAGCACGACGCGACGCCACGCGAGCGACGGACGACGCGACGACGCGACGGTACGACGCGACGGCACGACGTGAAAGCACGACGCGACGCAGATTTGGCGTCTATAGAACACCATAACAACGTGTTGCATCACGTCGTCCCTCGCGACTTGTATCGTGTTGCATACCATCGCACTGTGCCCTCGTCAAGGTGGTTCCCATCCAAATGAGGGCGCACACGACGGCGCCCTCTTCCATGTTGCTACTTCGCATGAAATGTCTTGAAGCAATCCAAGAAACGCATGGTGATGGGGCTCGACACTACCTGGTTAAACTTCGTCTATCCCCGTCACCAGACCCCTTACCTTTTTCCAGAGGGGAAATCATGTAACAAGTAAAAATAGGGGACAAAAAACGGAGCACTTTGTGCCAACCATTGCTTGATGCGTTTAGTGCACCTTTTAAAAAAAGTCTAAAAACTCCCAGGACTTCAATGTTAGTTTATGTGCCTACATGGCAATCACCCCCGGCCCCCTCGCCTTCCCCTTGGAGATTGATCTGTTGACACCACTTTCTCTGCAAATCCTGACTTGAAATCGCCGCCATTGGTGCGTATCACAGACGAATTACACCGAGGGTTATGCGTACACTGTGCTTTGCGCTTCAGCGAACTATACAACTGAAATACAATGAATAACTTAAGTCTAATTTATTATGCCTAATTGACCATAAAAATATTATGTTGGGCGAAAGACAAGGCAGAAAGCTAGCAATTTAATGGTTGTGCTTCGTTGTTGTATTTTTTCGGAGTTACTGAATTATAAATGAACAAAGCTCATTTTATGATTCAATTTACGAATGAAAAATTACCAGAAAGGTAATGACAACGAACCGTTCAATGATACAATAACAAATTGTTGTGATCAAGGCCCACTTTTTCGATTTTTATGTAAGATGTTTGTCTTATTTTCGAAAAGGGATGCCTTTCTAGGATCCTTCATACACCAAAAGGCATTTAGCAAATGTTTGTCTTCATATTCATTAAGAAACGATTGTCTTACCCCCTTTTCAGTACTTCACTGTCTCATGCCGATTGAATATTGTTACTTACTTCTCAAATATTACTGCTTCCTGGACTTTCGAGTCTAACTTTAATATCTGGGCACGAAAGCCTTGTCTTTACGTTCAATTAGTTAATTTTACACACAAAGTCTCAGTTACTCTCTTGTTAACCCGATTCTACCGGTCTTGAAGTTTGCATTCAGGTCACAATCATTATAAAATAATACATGATGGTGGAAAATATTGCTAAACAAAGTATTTCGAATAACCTCAGTAAAGCACTTTGGTATTTCGATAAAGAAGTCTAGTCTAGATCAAAGATCAGTCGGGATAAAATAACCCATGTGATGTTGAGGCCGGTTTAAAGCCGGTTCATACTCGTCACGAAAAGCGAACGCGATAGCGAATTTGTGACGTCAGGGCAATTTAAAAGCACATTTGAACTCCGGCTAATTCGTAGCGAATGCTTCGTGACGTCAAATTTGCATCGCATGAAGTATGAACCGGACCACGAATGCAAATGCGAAATTGGAGTCATGAAACGTTCGCGGCAAAATTCGCCGGAGTTCAAATAGGCTCACCTTTTGCGAAATCGCAGCGCGAACGTTTGCCATGACCAATTTGCGTTTGCATTCGCTTTGAGTATGAACCGGCCTGAGACAGAAGTGACGTCATGATGACGTCATAGGTATCAAATTACAAGCGAGTTTAGTTTAAATATGACAAGATTTAATAATTCATAACTCATGAACAAATGAACAATCATGTTCGTACTGTTATATTATAGACCATACCTTGATGAACATTATTTTCTGATTTTCGAAGATAAAGTTGCTTGACGGAAGGAGCGACATTTAGGGAAGGAAAGGTAACATAAGAACTGAAGCTTGTTAAAGGGTACAACATTTGCAAACATGAAATAAAACTACCAAGTTTGCGAAATACCTTAATAGGATGTTGGTAAAGAGTCTAAAGCATCCTGTAAATTATGGCACCTGATATTCTGTCATTTTCAAGAAAAGTGGTATTTTTGTATCAATTCACGCTGATCGCGATCAGCGTTGGAAACACTGGCTTTTTTCAAATATGGCCCCAATTGACCATGCACTTGTTGCAATCGATTACAAACCTATGAACGGGTACGAGCCAGCTAGAGGTTCCCTGACATTACAATTCCCCAATGTATGTAAAACGCTCTGTTTCTTCTTATTGGAGTCAGGGAACCAGACTACAGGAAAATGACGTTTTTCTTGTTTTTATAGCCTCGACCAAAACCTCCAAAAGTCAGTGTAACTATATTTGCTTTATATTTCCAACCCCCAATTCCATCCATTTCTGAAAATTACAGCAAAAGCAAATGATGTATATTCCCTTTAAGTTTGTTAATATAGTCTTGACAAAACGATTTTAAGACCCAGAAATGTTCAATCTATGATGCCTTAAACCACCCCCCCCCCATTATATTAACCTGGTGACGCCGGTGTCCCCTCCTCATCTTGACTAGAAATCGCCATTGTGGGGTGCGTTTCAGACGGGTACATCAAGGGTTACGCGTACTCTGTGCTGAAAACAGTACAGGGAGTATTAGCCGCTTTGGACTTGTGTCTGCTGGCTTCACGCATCAGTGAAACTATACAATAGTAATGATAGCAGGGAGCAGGCAGTTAATCGTTGGCCTCCTTTTGTGCATTTCCTCGGAATTGCTGCGTTATATAATGAAAGCAGCTTGCATTTACGCGACTCGCGCGAGCCTGGTGCCACCAGAGAAAATGGCTGTTGTCGGATTAGTCTATATAATAGAATACATAGAGCTATATTGAATTACTACAGTGGTATAACTCGCTGTACAAAGTGAAGCCTGCTGGGCGGATCCACGTTTGTGCACAAACAAATGGAAAACTCGAAATGTAGTACAGCTTTAGTACGGCTTGAAAAACGATCCCTTTACAACATGGCTAAATAGCGTCACTTTCGGGCCCAATTGCATCCACAATGCTCAGAATTGGAAGTCCCAAGTCCAGGCCACAGGTGCATTGCCATATCTCTTCAATTCCCCAATTCCATGGCTCTCAGATCTAGATCTAGATCTCTCTAGATCTAATATAAAATATTTTGAGGGTACAACTTTTATTCGTGAGCTCGGCGGACGGATATTTGGCCTATTTACTGGTGTGCAATCATAGGCTGTGTAGAATTACAAAGTGAAGCCTGCTGGGCAACCTCGTTTCCATGGGTACGATCTTGCTGCGCCATGTTGTTTACCATCATGCCTTGCGCGATCTTAACCACTGGAATTGTCTCATTTAAATGTGTCAAAAATTGGCACATTTAAACTAGGACTGCAGTCGATGTATCTAACGCGCGACGCCATGTTTAAAATGTTCAAAGTTGTTTTTTGAAGAATCAATCCTTTCCAACACAATTTTTTCGACGTTGCGTTATTTAGCAAGGATTTATATTAAATGCACGTACCTCTTTCGTCCCTTTACAACCGGGCGAAAAACGAGGCTACCGTAATCCATATCGTACAGGCATCGCAAGAAAAAAATGTTCGTACGCATGTTTGTACGTGACTTGACGTGCATAGCGCGCGAGCGCCCTATCCGGTTCGTTACATAGATATTCTATATCTTAGAGAGCGAAACGCTTGTTCATCTATTTTGTAGGTGTGAGATTTCATCTATGTTTTGGACCCGGGTTAATGATTGGTTTGAGAGGACTCTTAATTTAAACATACACTTAGACGATGAGGCTATACTTTTCGGCATAAGTTAAAAAAAATATCGTGGATTGCTCTCAACCTGATCCTTATTTTGTGTCGTTTTCACATTTATAAGATGAAGATGAACGATAGCAGATCATCCCTTGCACTATTGAATCTTGATTTAAAACGTTATTTTAGTTTGGAAAAGTACATCTCGATTACAAATGGATCTACTGCAAAATGTCATACAAAATGAGACTCCTTTGAAGTACTGTGTCAAAACTAACTCTGTATTCCAAATGTATTATAGGTCAAGATATTTTGCGGCATTGCTTTGGTTTCTTAAGTAGTTTCTGTGTAGCTTAGAAGTTGCTTTGAGGTTGAATAACACATTTCTTCCAGGGGAAAACAATAAATAAATTAAAAAAACGAGCGTCACATGACATTGGATTTCGCTCTGTCATGATCGTCGATGAACCAACTCCAAACAATATCCATTGTTACGGTTACCGTGGAAACTATGTGACGACAGCAAGCGATATCCCAAACATTAGGCTCATCGTGCCAGGGAGTGGTGCTCTGCCCGTTTTGATCGCAGATATCAAAGTGAAGACCTGCTGGCTGGTCATGAAAAACCCGCGTAAAATGTGGGTCTTCAGTTGGACTCTGTGGCTTTTTAGTTCCTTCTTTATTCTACCTGTGCGAGGGAACACGTGTAGTGCCATGGTCCAGGCTGCACCCGGTGATGATCTGACCGCACTTCGTAACAAGGCTTTCGCGTCTTTCAGAGCCCAGTGCCGTGGTAAACGAGGTAAGTAATTCTACTCCAAAATTAATATTTTAAAAGTGCAACTATAGCAAGATGTCTTACAGGGAAATCTCAGAAATGTGGTGGTTGTGCCAAAGTACTAACTTGAGTTTTTTTATTGCAATCATTTCATTGCAAAACCAGATTTCTAAAATGATCTGTTTGCTGACGTTTTGCGATCCGTATGCAAATTAGGAGGCCACGTAACTATAGTGTTAGTCTCTATATCAGAATTAAAGTCGAGCTTCATCTTATCAAATACACATTTAAAGGACCGTGCAATGGAGTTTTTCCCATGATTCGAACTTCTTAAAATGCAATAACTTTTGTATTCAGGCTTTTCCGCCAACTTTGCAGATTGGCTTTCCCGCCGTCAACTGAAAAGCAATTGTTTTTCTTCCAATTTTTTTTTGGTTTTTGCTTTTGTGCATAGTTGCAGAAAAGTCTTCGTCTATAATTATGCGTCAAGGAGGGCGCTGTAAGATCACCCGGCTTAACATCGTATAGGGGTGCACCCAATCTAATAAATGTCCAATAGACAACAGTGTAAATGCCCATACTTCAAAATTCTTTTAAAAATACTCAAAACTCTCACATGTTTTCACGCTGCACAGAAAAATGATGATGAACATGTCAAATTTCATTTTATTTTTAATTTTTGTTGGGTTGACCGATGACTTTTCGAGACAATCTCATCCAAAGAAGCCGACCCCTAAAATTAGTGATATTTCCCAAAGTGAAAAAGTAGCCATCTCGAAAAGGGATCCCTCCACAACATGGCTAAAAAAAGTCCGGGCCAGAGGTGTATTGCCATATCTCTTCAATCTCCCCATTCCATGGCTCTCAGAACTCTCTAATATGGACGAATTTGAGTGTATAACTTGTATTCATGAGCTCGGCGGACGGATATTTGGCCTATTTACTGGAGTGCACCCATAGGCCTACTTAAAGAAAACCGAATCCGGCATAATATCCACTAGACATTTTTCTACGCATTTTCAGCTAATGCATTGCGTAGCGACATGAACGCGGCTCTGCTTTTTCACAGTACATTGCGCCGATAACCATCTTTTCACGTTACGTTCTGTGATTTTTATCACAGTTTTTTTTTAAGCAAACATGTCATATTATTATTTTAAACGTCACTAACATTGTAATGAGTGTGGTACGGGGCCTGTAACTTCACAATTGCTAGTTTTTTAAAGCTATTTTAATATACCCACCTTTTCAGATGAGTATACAAGACCATGCTTATTAACTTCTTGATCTTCATAATATGTCTGGGTCTAGTGTGCTTTATGCACTATCATACTATGTCTGGGTCTATTGTGTACTTCGTGCAATATCTTATTCCTGGTGGCTGTGTCATCTTTTAAGGTCAATTTTATCAATTTTATCAATCGATCTTACTTTATTATAGTGTAGCAATTTTTTCATTATGTTTTGTCATTTTGGCTGGTGCATTACTTTTGCCTTTGTCTTTTTTATATAAAAAAATGCTCTTTTAAAACGTACTTCATTAGTGTGTCAAATTAGATTGTGTCAAATTAGGTTTTAAGATACAAAATCATTAATCCAGGTCACTTTTTTTTGAACTAACCCAGTATAATTCAAGTTCACACAGTTATATTTGGTCCTTCATGAAAATGCATAGACAGATACGCATCTTTCACACCTTTCAATTGTCAGACTTTTTTATTTGACAATCTCATTCCTGCAGCCGATTTCATGTCACCTTATGCGATGACAAAGAACACTCGGGCCACCATTTATAGTGTACGTTGCGCAACATTTCAGTCACGAGAATTTTAAGAAAGTTTCTCAGTGCGTAAGTCTGTGGATTGCTCAACAAATTATGGCATGACGCATTTATTTGAGGCTGCTTTTACATTGTACTTGTGACAGAATTGTAAGGTCAGGGGCGGATCCAGCGGGGGGGGGGGGGAGTTGAGGGCGCACGCCCCCTTTCCTTCAGATAAAACATTAAGATGTTCTCCCCACGTACAAACGTGGTTCAAGGTTCAAGGTTTATTTATTTCCACAGCATCAAATCTATAAATGACATAAAATAATTGCATAGCAGAAAAGAATTACAAATAATACAACACAACTGATATTTTAGAGACACTGCAGAGGGGCCCATTAAGAAGCAGAGCTTTTAAGCATGGGCCCCAGACGGGCATGCTCATTGAGCCCAAACCAAGGGAAAGGAAGTAACTTACAATAAACACTATTAAATGGTCAGTCAAACGAGGTAGGGCTCAATGAGCATGCTGTATTTAAAGTAATTACATAGAAAAGCAACATACCTAAACACAATACACATTCAGACGTAAACAACAGACAAACAAACAATACAATACAGATCATTTTAACTAGTCAGGTCAGCAATGAGCAATAAAATAATGGATATTCTACAATCTACATGTAACAACATATATCTACTAGCATGAATTAATAATAAGTTTGAATTAAGATTGATTTAAATAGGCGTTTAAAAGTGGAAAGATTGGTAGAAGCTTGAAGTTGTGTAGAGAACGAATTCCACAGCTTGGGTCCCTTGTATTTAACAGTATTTTGAGAAAGAGAGGTACGACTAAATGGAATATAAAAATTAGAAGCTTGGCGAGTCCAATGAGAATGAATTTCACTTCTGGCTAAAAATACTATTAATGGAAGATGGTAAAGTATTGCGAGAAGATTGATACATTAAAGACCCAAGCTGAACGTTATACATATCATTAAGTTTTAAAATTCTATGTTTTATAAAAAGGGGATATGTGTGTTCATAGAAGTCGGCAAAATTAATTACACGCAAGGCTCTTTTCTGTTATAGAAGTAGTCTTGTAGCAGAACTACTACCGCAAGCAAGTAAACCATAGTTAAGATGAGAGACAATTAGGGTGTTATAAAGAGATTCCAAAACATTTACAGGTAAAAGATGCTTGATTTTGTTAATACACCTACGTTTCTTGCAATGATTTTACATAAATGATCAACATGATTTTCCATGTTAGCCCTGGGTCAATAAACAAACCAAAACATTTACAACAATCAGTTTTGATAATTACAGAATCATCAATCATAATATTACAGGCTAGTTCACTGACAAAGTTACTGAACAACATGAAGCTAGTTTTGGAAATATTAAGGATAATTTATTAAGTCTGAACCAACTCGAAACAGATATAAGTTCGGTGTTAATTAACAGTGTCAGTGAGGTAATTGAGGTTGCCATGGGAAAAGAATAAACTAGAGTCATCAGCAAACAATATAAAAGAGAGCAAGTTAGAAGACTTTGTAAAATCATTACTATATATTATAAAAAGCAAAGGTCCTAAAATTGAGCCTTGGGGTACTCCGTGTGTAAGAAAACTAGAGTTTGAGTTTAAGCCATTTATAGACAAATATTGGGTTATGCGTGCGTATCGGCCCGATACGCTGGAATTACATATGGCACTATAATCGTAAAAAAAAAAATAGTTCATCTTGACATGCTAAATCTTGACGAAAAAGCCTAAACTATTGACGCATTTGTGATCAAAATGCACCAAAGCCATGCCACTGTTCGCGTATACGATGTTCCGTGCGGCATAGCATGGCAGTGCAGTGCAGTGCCATCGCCATTCACTGGTAGGACTGGAACCAGTGACTAGACCTACATAACGTGACAGGACGAACTTGGACCGTAGAAAATACCAAATATTTAATAAACATCGATGGAGAAAGAGAATTTATTCCAATTAATTCCCAGAACGTGATCTTTCTTTTCTGTGTATGTATTTTCCATTAAAATATATTTATAAGGAGATTGTTCCGCTCATACGTACTTGATACACCGTTAGCGTGTTTCTGAAAAAAAGTTCGGCCACAGCACGTGGGTTCGTTGCCGAGTCCGCTGCAAATACACAGTGCAGGTATGCACACTGATAGTGTGCCGTGTGCGCGAGGCGATATACGGCCACTGCTGGCTGGCGGCTGACGGTGACTAACGTTGAGCATAGTGGCGTGGAGGACTTCAGTTCCCATTATTTTTAAGAATCATCCACCTTAAATATATGTTTTTCATATTAGGTGAGGCAAGTTTTTATCACTTTTGATGGACAGTCTCGATTACTTTTGTGGCGCGAATGAACTTTATTAAGGCACAAATTATGCATGATTCCTTGGTATGCTGCATTATTTCAATCAGCACAAAATATTTTTTTGACGAAATAAAAATAAATTCCGACCTAACGACCCTAATTTTTGGAAAGTCATGTAATAGGAAGCAGAATTTTGTTTTTTTTGCTTAATTTGTTTTAATCTGAAACTTACTTTTCATCCGAACTTTTCCAGTTCAGAAAATTGTTATGTTTGTGAAATGTTTATTATATTTTTATTTAAAAAAAAATGTTATCTATCTCCTCTGAATTTTGAGGAAAAATCTACCTCAAAGATCCCAAGATTTGCTCTAAAATGTACCAAAGAGCTTCTAAAGTTCACAATTTTGGGACCATAAGTCGGCCCCGAACCCCACGCCGTGGCTTCGCACGTTGGTGTATCACGACAAAACTTCCCCTACAGGTTTAAAAAAATCACGCCCTTCCACCTTTCGGAAGATCCTGGATCCGCCCCTGAAGTTACCTCACATAGATAGTCAGCTAAAACTATTTCCAAATGGTGGGTAGAGGTGATTCATTGATTGTTTCACGAATGAACAAATCATATGCAAACATCCGTCGTATATTATGCAGATATTAGGCCTATATTCCTCCAAGATGTTTAATTTTTTTACAACGTTGCGCAGCTAGGCCAAGTAGGGCTGGAACCGTTGCCAGAACATGAGCAAGTCTTTGCAGATGACCAAATCGACTGAAAGAGAAAAAATTCTTGAAAATAAATAATCAGTGCTATGGTCGAGTCCACCCCATCCGAGTCCGAGTCCTTGGTATCCTAGTCCGAGTCTGAGTCCGAGTCCTTGTCTCCGAGTCCGAGTCCTTTTGTGAATCTCAAATACACATCATCGTGGATGAGAACTAGGACAAAGTTGATTGTTTGACCCCTTTTATTACAAAGCAAAGGTTAAAGGTAATGTGTAGTATACATTTTAACCAAATTCATAAATGATTTCGCCCTCAATATTTTTAAGTGAACTTCAGGATTTAAAAGGCTTTTCAAGTGTAAAAAACTTAAAATATTGAAATCCCAAATTCCGATCCTCTTTAAAAAAGATGTTGCTGGAAAAAATGTCACTGCTTGTACTCAGAATGCATTGCAAGGTCACAAGTATGAAAATTATGTTCTGGCTTAACTAAGATTTAAACTAAAACATGTTCATTACATCTTTGACACATAAGCATTTTAACATGCGGGAAGATAAGCTGGCACGATGGGGACGCATTATTATACCCCCATGACTGAAAATGCACTCCACTGGTGCACTTGATGGGGTATACAAGTAAAATATTTCACAGAATTGTAACGCCTACCACAATGGTTTAAAATTTTGGGAGGAAAGAAAAGGTCCCCCCCCGCAACTGGATCTATCCCATCATTTGCGAAGTTCATCAGGCTTATACCAGGATTTCTGTACACGCTGCAGATGACGGATGAAGTTGGAGGTAGTTCCATGAACACTTATTTCAGAAATCGTGGCTTTGCAAAAGTTACAGTTTGCAGAATGTCTCTTCTTGCCCGTTTTGTGGCCCGAATACTTCTTGTGATTGGTAAATCCATACTTGATCACTCGCGAAAGCACTGATTTGATAATATCATGTCGGCGCATATTATCATACCACATATTATGTGGTATGGAGTGGTAAGTCAGCTTCCTCGGCAGTCGACAAGAAGTTGAACACGTGTTGCCAACGATCTGCGGGATGATCGGATGGACTGCTCAGTATGTGCGCGTGCGTGCTGCGTAGGCACTGCGTGCGCCCAAACCTCGAACTTTTGCTAATTGACACATCGTTTTGCAAAGGATTTTCATTTAAATTCTAGCGCACGCAATATTTTAGCAGATAAATGCATGAGAATGTTCGCAGGGTTTACACATTGAAAAAGTGCTGTACAATATAGAAATTTAACATTTAATCATGTCATGCAAGCCACCAGGCCAGTGAATGTGCCAGTTATTAGGCACAGTCTCATTAGTCTGGTTCTATGGCGTCGTTAAGCCCCTGTCACACTTTTGCATATCCCAATACCTTATGAGTTCCTTATCAAAATTTTTCAATACGCAGCCGTACGATCAAAAACGTCGAATTTTTTTGATTACTTTGACATGTGCGACGCAAATCTAGCGAACAAGTAACGAATTCAGCGCATCCACTGCGTATGAGATGCGTATGAGTTGCGTATGCAGTGCGCAAGTTCGCCATCTGTGCGTTTCTCATAAGTTACGAATAAGTACAACGCGCTGCCCACTCGCAGGGCGAGCGGTACTAATTCGGGCAATACGTCGGCATTCGATATGAGTTCGTTCAGCGTGCGTTGTATCTGCGCTGCAAGTACGCTGTGTATACGTCCAATATAGGAGGTCAGCGTATTACCGCGTATGAACGGCTTATCCCCCTTGAACACATAGCGTAATCGTACCGCGCTCGACCGATGCGGGACCGATGTGCTGCGTATTTATAACTAAGGGCCCTGTCACACTTCTGCGTATCCTAATTCCTTATGAGTTGCGCATTGACTTTTTTTCATACGCAGTCGTACGCACAATACGCACCTCATATGCATCTCTATCGTTTTGTGTAGGTTTTATGTACGCAGGTATACGCATGGTACGGCCAAGTACGCTGGATAGTTTTTGGCATGCACAAAACTACGCTGCGTACGCTGTTACGCAGGTCATAAGTTATCAATACGCAGCGCATCGGTCCCGCGTCGGTCGAGCGCAGTACGAGTACGCTATGTGTTTGTGAGGGATAAGCCGCTCATGCGCGGCAATACGCTGACCTCCTATATTGGACGTATACATAGCGACGTATTGCACGAATTAGTATCGCTTGTCTTGCGAGCGGGCAGCGCATTGTACTTATTCGTAACTTATGAGAAACGCACAGATGGCGAACTTGCGCACTGCATACGCAACTCATACGCATCTCATACGCAGTGGATGCGTTGAATTCGTTACTTGTTCGCTAGATGTGCGTCGCACATATGTCAAAGTAATCAAAAAATTTCGACGTTTTTGATAGTACGGCTGCGTATTGAAAATTGTTGATAAGGAACTCATAAGGAATTGGGATACGCAAAAGTGTGACAGGGGCTTTATGACCTGCGTAACAGCGTACGCAGCGTAGTTTTGTGCATGCCCAAAACTATCCAGCGTATTGAGCCGTACCATGCGTATGCCTGCGTACATACAACTTACACAAAACGATAGAGATGCATATGAGGTGCGTATTGTGCGTACGACTGCGTATGAAAAAAATGTCAATGCGCAACTCATAAGGAATTAGGATACGCAGAAGTGTGACAGGGCCCACGTATGTTTCAGCCGCTCATTTAGTTTGCGCGCATGCGCACTCAAAATATGAAATATGATAATCAGCAAACATGGATGCCTGCGGTCGCAGTTTGACCCACTGAAGTATCGGTCAACATCACGCTTGAAGAACTTTGATTAATTTTTCTTTCCACGTGGACAGGAATTTAAGGCAATCAAAGTCACTTTTGCAAACCTTAGCGCAAAAAAACAGAGAGTATTTGATGCATTTTTTTTGTTTTTCCGTGTCGTGTAGTACGAAAATATTGGGTCACAAATTCAAAACAGGCGACAGTTTAGGGGATAATTTTTCAGTTTTGCCGAGTAATTGTAAACTTGTCTTCACTGAAAAATGGTAAAAGATGCCATGGAAAGTGCGATGTTTAAATATCATTTAAGTCGGAAACCGTTTCAATGAGAAAAGTAAGGTCTCACGTTATACGTTTTTTCGTTGAATGCAACGTTAGTGTGCACGTACCTGTACACAGACCCTGCGGGAATCTGGCCCGTAAACATGGCTAGCCACGCGCCGCGCGCGGCGCTCCGTTTGTAATCTTTCGACGCGTTGGCAAATAAATGTATACATTTAACTGAAACGATTTACAACTGACTGGTTCCCGCCCCTGAAATGCAAGTACGATCACAGAGGGCACTGGGACCAGTGTATTTGTGCACGAAGCTTTCAAAATGGGTTTACTCGAAAAATGACGATTTTTATAAGCTACAGGTTTCCTTCTTACATCAAATCACCTGTAAAATGATAATAATGTATCATCCTTTCCGATGGTACTACGGCTGATCTAAGGTAAACCCGGAAAATTGTCAAAATGTGTAAACCAAAGTCAAAAGCGAAAGATTTTTTTCCTTTTCATTTTTGTACGTTTTTTGTCCATAATTATTGTTTTTTTTTATATTTTAAAAGGTTTTTAGCGCCGTTACCACACTGTAGAGACAATTTATATCTTTGTTCACTTGGTCTACTGATAATTTTTGGTTTGAATCATCTTTTAAGTACGTTTGAGAAGGATACATTTTAAGACATGAAAACCAGACAATCGTTCAGTGCGTCGTCTGTTACCGCTCTTTGCAAGCCGACGACGCGGAGGAAACCATTGCGCATGCGTGAGAAGACGAACTAAATGCACGCACGGTCTATGGGGCTGAAACATACGTGGGCCCTTGGGGAGTCTTTCATCAAGAAACTGAACGGGCACTCGCAGCGGACGTCCGTGCCTACACCGAGCACAGACAGTATCCGTATCACACAATATGGACCCGTACGAGTTCACGTCGCGCAGGGCTAGCTACGTACGTAGGCGAGGCGGCCCGTTCACTCAAATGTACACTGCCACTATCCGGCGTTAAGGCTATTTACAAATGAAAAAATATAAAATTCTAGATGATAAATAATCGCTAAAATGATAATCAATAATCTCTGTAGTGTACACTGCCACTATCCGCCATTAGGGCTATTTACAAAAAAAAAACACCACTGCACTGCCACCTCCATCCGCCTTTATAGCTATTTACAGTAGAAACAAATATAATATTCTAGATAATAAATAATTACTCAAATGTACACTGTCACCATCCGCCACTGGGGCTATTTACCAAAAACAAACTAAAATCATCAAAATGTGCACTGCCACCTCCATCCGTCATTCGGGTTTTTTACAAAGGAAAAAAAACAATAAAATTCTAGATGATAAATAACCACTGAAATGCACACTGCCGCCTCCATCCGCCATTAGGGCTATTTACATTTTTTTTTTCTTTTTTTTTTAAATTTCATCTTTAGTGTTGTACATGTATGATTAAAGTGTTGCAATATAGCGGTCGAGTACTAATAGAGGGGGGTGGTAAAGTCCAATGTCAAAATATGAAGACGCCCATCTGGGAAATGGTTAACACCATCAATACAAGACTGTTGACACCAAAACTAATGCTGTATCTCTTAAATAACCCCTTGAAATTCCAAATTAACCCCAAAATGGCCCTTTTTCTGGCTATTTGAGTATTCTGCTGTTCATACCCTGACTAGTCATGTTGTAGTAACGATGAATAAAGACTTATTATTTCAAATTGGAAACATTCAGGCACAACAGCATATGGAAAGAACTCAGAAAGATGCTTAGCTTGAGGTGCTGCCTTGAAAGTTTAACCCCTGAAAGAGGCAACAGGAGCATTGCTTGGTGTGTTATACACATGCGTAATAAGGTGAATGACTTTACAAGACTCCGAATGTTATGGAGGTGGATTTCAAAGCAGGTCTTTTGCTTTTTTATGAATTTTTTTTATAAACATTCCTGTATTATTCGTGATTGCACTGATAAATAAGTAAGCTGATTCAATTAATATGTATGGAATTACTATGCCATCTTTAAGATGAAAAGACGGACATGGATGGACATTCTTGAATCATACTACATGTACTTTCTTTCTTATGATTAATCCATCTCTTGTTCCCTTATTCAATGTAGAATTGGTTTATTCAACACTAAAGCAACCTATTTTATTGATGAAATTGAGATGCGACTTGATACATGTTCATAACAAGGACACACATTTGTGATGAATTTCTGTTCCTGTTATAAAAATGTATGAAGTCTTGAAGATGTACATCCCTGTAGTTTAAAAATACCAACCGGTAGAGGTTGAATGTAAGATTGACCAGTGGAATCCTGAGAAATTTATCAAACTTGGTGGACAATGTTCTTACCAGGACATGGGATGTAGAAAGATGAAAAAGCATGACAGAGTACTTCATGTATCGACTTCTGTCTATGGTTCTCTTAAATGTCGCACTTTAGTTACCTTTTGTGTGGAACGACCCCTAGGCCTATGTTTTATACAATCATTTACATGTATATCTACATGTATGCCCCGACTGTCTGTGGTATTTAGTGATATTAGTGCATTAATAATGTTCATAATAATTATATTAATTTGTCAGTTATGTGCTCATCTATGAAAGTCTTACTGACTTCAGTGGTGTGTTCAATATAAACTATGTCAAAGCTATTAAATTGGGGGGAAAAACATTCATTTCGCAATAATACTCACTGTCCACTGTGCGTGCAGTGCGAATTTATTTTTTTTTGGATGGGGTGGGTTTTTTTCATGCTAGATACCCACTTCCTATTATACAAAATATCCCTCAAATGACCCAATGCATCACCTCTGAAGTGGGCACAATCATATTCCAACATTTTGATTTGCATCCCAATTATCACCCCGTTAGTACTAACGTAATAATTTATTCCAAGTTGCACTTGACCAAATATAGGTTTTCCCAGCCAATTTCACCAAGTTTTCGTTCAATTTAACGCCTGGCTAATTCGATTTAGATTGAAATTGAAAGATCGTGCAGATCGGCATTCGACAATCAAAAAGAATCCTTCAATTTCACTATCCGAGCATTCTATCGCCTTGTAGCTTCACTCGTCCCTATCAAAGACGCATTCATATTAAAATTATCGTGTTGTTCATTCAATGTCGTCTAAACCATTAGTAAGGGGTTGATTGGGCAATCGTTTTCATTAATGGGCAAACATGTTTTTCATTTTGTCAAACATCTTTTAAGACTTCATACGTGTCCGTATTCCTTAGCGTAAATCATATTTGATGACTTCAAACCGTAGATTGACTTTCCTTCTTAATGAAAGGGTATGTGCAAGGAATTTTTCACATGAAATCTTTTTGTGCAACTCTGTGAAATGTAAGAAAACTACACATTTGACAACACTTTTTGGGTTAATCTTATTGCAAATGTCCACTTCTTTAAACATTTAAAAGTTTCCATGTTTTTCCGGACTAATGCTGTTACTGTGATGTCATTTCAGGAAGACACTCAGTTTAGGGTTTTTCTTTCAAATTATTCATCCAAATTTGCTAATTGAAAACATTTGTGGGAAAGGGTTGGTCATTGGCTTACTGCCATGTACTGACACATCATATAATCACCAAATTAAAGAATTTTATGACAGCAAAATATTCTAGCAACTTTTTTTGCTGAAATAGCCGTGTTTTCTAATGAATATGAAACTTTGCATTAGCATAAAAACGGAGAAGGCACCAAAAACACCCATCAAAATGAAAAATAAAACTTGCAAATAAGGTTAAATGTGACACAAAGATGTATTTTCAAGGTTTGCATTGAAATCTTTGCATGGGCCCTGTGAATATGGTAAGTGTTCGGTCAGACATACGCAAGAAAACATTTAAGAAATAACGCAAGAGAAGTGTTCCCGACGGTACAACCATTGCCAAACATGCGTCACGTGTCCCGATGTCTTACGCGTCAAGAAATCGTCAACGTAAAAAAGCCCCTTGATCAAACGTTTTAACAAGTAGAAAAGATCAACAGTGAAAAAAGAAATTATCTTAGTCCCTTTCAATTCATTATTTCGTTGCATCTTCTTTCCCTCATATCAGTTGATTTGTAACATTGTAAATTTTACAGTCATCAAGATTTTTTTGTGGGGGGGGGGGTAGAAATGAACCTCGGAGAAAAATAGGAAAACAAATTGATTAAAAATCTTACTGATTTAATGACCAAACGATGAAAGCGATTGCCCATAAACGAATAAGAAACGAAAAGCATGGTTATACGTTATAAGCGCACAGATGTTCGCTAATTTGAATGCGTCAATCGTCAAAAACGGGTTGCAAAGACTTTATTTAAGATTGCTACAAGTTAAGTCTTGAATGCACCAAAACGAAATAGGCTGCTCGAAAACGAAAACGAACATTCACAGCAAAATCTTGGCTGCCTAAAAATGAAATTGAATGAACCCCAAACGAAAAAGAAACCGCAATTGGACCACATGTGCAAAACTCACGCGAAATTGAATGGCTGATAATGAAACTGATTAGAAAAATTCGGAAATTCGCCGGTAAAACCTATATTAAAGTAATCAGTTTATGAAATGTCTGAAAGATGCATATCTTTGCACTGATAATGTCTTTCACTCAGATTCGAGAAGTATCATTTTAGTAAAAAAAACTATAATATGATTTACGCTGAGATAACTAAGAATTTTATAGGAATACAGATATGCAGGAAGTTAAGATATGCTTGACAAAATGTTAAATATTATGTTTGCTCATTAATGAAAATAAATGTCCGATCAACCCTTACTGTTGGTTCAGACGAAATTCAAAGAACAAGACGATACTTTCAGATTATTTTATTCTTTTTGATTGTCGAATGACGTTATGCGTGATCTTTTCATTTTAATCTAAAATGAATTAACCATAGGTGTTAAATCGAATGAAACATATATTATAGGTTTTCCCGAATTTTTCTAATCAGTTTCATTATCAGCCATTCAATTTCGCGTGAGTTTTGCACATGTGGTCCAATTGGGGTTTCTTTTTCACTTGGGGTTCATTCAATTTCATTTTTAGGCAGCCAAGATTTTGCTGTGAATGTTCGATTTCGTTTTCGGGCAGCCCATTTCGTTTTGGTGCATTCAAGACTTAACTTGTAGCAGTCTAAATTTAAGTCTTTGCAACCTTTTGACGGTTGACGCATTCAAATTAGCGAACATCTGTGCGCTTATAACATATAATGCTTTTCGTTTCTTTCGTTTATGGGCAATCACTTTCATCGTTTTGTCATTTAAATTAGTAAGATTTTTTAAACGATATTTTTTCCTATTTTTCTCCGAGGTTCATTTCCCCCCAAAAATCTTGGCGACTGTAAAATTTACAATGTTACAAATCAACTAATATGAAGGAAACAAGATGCAACGAAATAATAAATTAAAAGGGATTAAGATAATTTCTTTTTCAGTGTTGATCTTTTCTATATACTTGTTTAAACGTTTGATCAAGGGGCTTTTTTACGTTGACGATTTCTTGACGTGCAAGACATCGGGACACGTATGTTTGGGAATGTTGTACCGTTGGGAACACTTCTCTTGCGTTATTTCTTAAATGTTTTCTTGCGTATGTCTGACCGAACACTTACTGTATTCACAGGGCCCATGCAAAATTTTTACTGCAAACCTTAAAAATACATCTTTGCGTCACACTTAACCATATTTGCAAGTTTTATTTTCCCTTTTTGAGGGGTGTTTTGGTGCCCTTCTTGTTTTTATGCTAATACAAAGTTTCATATTCATTAGAAAACATGTGATGGCATTCCAAGCAAGATTAATGTGACACGGTTATTTCAGCAAAAACAAAGTTGGTAGAATTTTGGATATTTTACTGTCATAACTTTTTTTTTTTTTTGGTGATTATATGATGTGTCAGTACATGGCAGTAAGCCAATGACAGAACACTTTCCCACAAAAGTTTTCAATTAGCAAATTTGGGATGAATAATTTGAAAGAAAAAACCTAAACTGAACAGTGTCTTCCTGAAATGACATCACAGTAGTGACAGCGTTATGCCGGGAAAGCATGGAAACTTTTAAATGCTTAAAGAAGTGCACATTTGAAATAAGATTAACCCAAAAAGTGTTGCCAAATGTGTAGTTTTCTTACATTTCACAGAGTTGCGTCAAAGAATTCCTGAGAAATATTCATTGCACATACCTTTTAATTAAGAAAGAAAGTCAATCTTCGGTTTGAAGTCATCAAATATGATTTAGACTTTTAAGACTTCATACGGACACGTATGACGTCTTAAAAGATGTTTGACAAAATGTAACATATGTTTGCCCATTAATGAAAACGAATGCCCTATCGATCCCTTACTAATGGTTTAGACGGAATTGAATGAAAAACGCGATACTTTTAATATGAATGCATCTTTGATAGGGACGAGTGAAGCTAAAAGGCGATAGAATGCTCGGATAGTGAAATTGAATGATTCTTTTTGATTGTCAAATGTCGATCTGCGTGTTCTTTCAATTTCAATCTAAATCGAATGAGCCAGGCGTTAAATTGAATGAAAACTTGGTGAAATTGGCCGGGAAAACCTTTAATATGATTGTGTATTTTGTTCATTGTTTATTTTGTTAAATATGATAATTTGGTAATGTGATTCCTGATGACGTCAAAATGACGTGCCCTCTGTATCAGGGTTGATTTTCGTTCCACGTCTCAAGTTCCTGCTGAAAACAGATTGAAGAAAAGTCGCTGAGAATGACGGTCCGGGAAAAAGAAAGAAAAGCTCGTACGATTCTAAATCGGTGGCATTTTTAATGATGATTGTGCACTTAAATGCAAGGCCAGTAGAATCAGAATTACAAGAGACTGACTGAGACCTCATAGTGTGTACATCCATGTACATCTTCCTGATCCGAAAGTAACAGGGAGCAATGATATTTGGAAGAAGTAAAAAATGTTCAAACGATATGAGACAGGGAGGCACTGATAGAGGGGGTAATTCAGTCGTTCGTTAATGAGTATGAAGACAATCATTGGATCAATGCCTTTTAAAGTATGAAGAAGTCAGCCAAGAATAGGCCCTCCTTTTCAATAAAGGTTTTCTCGGAGAAATTCCGATTTGTTCAAATCAGTTTCATAATCAGCCATTAAATATTGCGTGAATTTTGCACATGTGGTCAAATTGGCAGTAAGCCATCGACCACAAATGTTTTCAATTAGCAGATTTTGGATGAATAATTTGAAAGAAAAAACCCTAAACTAAGCAGTGTGTTAGGCTTCCTAACGGGCAAACATGTTTCACATTTTGTCAAACATCTTTTAAGACTTCATACGTGTCCGTATTCCTTAGCGCAAATCATATATTTGATGACTTCAAACCGTAGATTGACTTTCTTTCTTAAAGGGTATGTGCAATGAATTTTTTCTCAGGAATTCTTTTTGCGCAACTCTGTGAAATGTAAGAAAACTACACATTTGACAACACTTTTTTGGTTAATCTTATTGCAAAGGTGCACTTCTTTAAGCATTTAAAAGTTTCCATGTTTTTCCGGACTAACGCTGTTACTGTGATGTCATTTCAGGAAGACACTGTTCAGTTTAGGTTTTTTTCTTTCAAATTATTCATCCTAAATTTGCTAATTGAAAACATTTGTGGGAAAGGGTTGGTCATTGGCTTACTGCCATGTACTGACACAACATATAATCACCAAATAAAAGAAATTTATGACAGCAAAATATCCAAAATTCTAGCAATTTTTTTGCTGAAATAGCCGTGTAACATTAATCATGCTCGGAATACCATCACAGGTTTTCTAATGAATATGAAACTTTGCATTAGCATAAAAACGGAGAAGGCACCAAAAACGCCCCTCAAAATGGAAAATAAAACTTGCAAATAAGGTTAAATGTGACACAAAGATGTATTGCATTGAAAACTTTGCATGGGCCCTATGAATATGGTAAGTGTTCGGTCAGACATACGCAAGAAAACATTCAAGAAATAACGCAAGAGAAGATTTCCCGATGGTACAACCATTTCCAAACATATTACGTGTTCCGATGTCTTGCACGTCAAGAAATCATCAACGTAACAAAACCCCTTGATCAAACGTTTCAACAAGTAGAAAAGATCAACAAGGAAAAAGAAATTATCTTAGTCCCTTTCAATTAATTATTTCGTTGCATCTTGTTTCCCTCAAGTAACTTTGTAAAATTTACAGTCGTCAAGATTGGTTTTTTTTTTAGGAGGGGGGAATGAACCTCGGAGAAAAATAGGAAAAAATGTCGATTAAAAATTCTTTTAATTTAAATGACCAAACGATGAAAGCGATTGCCCATAAACGAATAAGAAACGAAAACTGGCATGGTTATACGTTATAAGCGCACAGATGTTCGCTAATTTGAATGCGTCAACCGTCAAAAGGTTGCAAAGACTTAATTTAAGACTGCTACAAGTTAAGTCTTGAATGCACCAAAGCGAAATAGGCTGCCCTAAAACGAAAACGAACATTCACAGCAAAATTTTGGCTGTCTAAAAATGAAATTGAATGAACCCCAAATAAAAAAGAAACCCCAATTGGACCAGGTGTGCAAAACTCGCGCGAAATTGAATGGCTGATAATGAAACTGATTAGAAAAATTCGGAAATTCGCTGGGAAAACCTATATTCAAACTCGTCCATCAACATCCATTTAGTGCACTTCCAATGTTTAATTTTGTCTTTTGTCAGACAATTTCTAATTCAGTTCATACAAGCAAATTAAAACAATGATTACACGTTTTCGTCCCGGAGTATTCGATCTCGTCTCGTCTACGCAAAACCTTAGCTTGTTATTCAGAATCAAATTCGTCTAATTGATTTATATAAGACGAATTCGATCTCTGAATGCTACCATTCGGAAACAGCTTAGATGAATTGACCTGTAATGTCGAATATTCTCGACCCAGTGACTAAAGAGGGTGACCAAACTTTGAAATTGAATGGTAAATGACTAATTTAAGTGGTTTTCTTTAAGCATGTGAAATTTTTCTCGGACGAAATTGAATGTTAGAGTTGATGAAATTGAATGAAAATGTTTTTAAATAGCCGGGAAAACCTATAGTTTCTTAGACCGTAACATTGCCAAGGCCTTTTTGTAATATTTTATCCTCTCATCAATTTGATCATAAAGTAAGACTCGTTCATTTATGATGCAGTTACTCCGGGAGAATACACAAAAGAGGCACAACCATTAATTGCTAGCCTTCTACCTCGTCTTCTTGCCCAAATGTCAATTAGGCATCGATAAAAATAAATAAATTTAGTCAAATTATCCATGACATTTCAATTGTGTAGTTCACTGAAAAGCAGAGCCAACATAAAAAAAAACCTGAAAGCGGATTACTCCATGAACTTTTTTTTTCATCACAGAGTTTTGGTAACCCTTGGGGTAACCCACCGGATACGCACCAATGGCGGCGATTTCTAGTCAGGATTTGGAGGGCACAGCTGCGTCGACAGACGAATCTCCGGGGGGGGGGGGGGGGAGGGAGGGGAGATTGCCAAGTAGGCATATTAATGGTTCGAGCTTAGTGGTAGCCCGCTAGCCAAATGCGAGTAAATACAGCGGCGGGCTAGTCAAAGCACTTGTTACATTACAGTGTAATAATTCGTTTGTCTTGTTAATGACCAATACTTTTATAGGGAGATATTTCAAGGGGGAATTAACTTAAATTATGTGGTATAGTTTAATGTTTGTAATGTAAAGTTGAATGTATTTTAATATTTTGAGCACAAAAACCACGACACCTTCTATTGTATGCCACTGTATATAAATGGCAATCAACCAAATCAATCAATCAATCAATCAATCAGAACTATTAAAGTCCCCCTGGCGAGTCATAATTATTGAAATAAGGCATGCAACTTTCTCGTGTATTCGTGGATTTTAGCGTTTTTAATGGAAATTGCGGCCTGAAATCCCCGAAAATGTCATGTTTTGGATTGATTAATACTTATCCTATTTCAAAGGTCTGGTTGAAAGGGAACTATAGGTTTTCCCGGCGAATTTCCGAATTTTTCTAATCAGTTTCAATATCAGCCATTCAATTTCGCGTGAGTTTTGCACATGTGGTCCAATTAGGGTTTCTTTTTCATTTGGGTTTCATTCAATTTCATTTTTAGGCAGCCAAGATTTTGCTGTGAATGTTCGTTTTCGTTTTCGGGCAGCCTATTTCGTTTTGGTGCATTCAAGACTTAACTCGTAGCAGTCTGAAATTAAGTCTTTGCAATATTTTGACGGTTGACGCATTCAAATTAGCGAACATCTGTGCGCTTATAACGTATAACCATGCTTTTCGTTTCCTATTCGCTTATGGGCAATCGCTTTCATCGTTTGGTCATTTAAATTAGTAAGATCTTTTAATCGATATTTTTTCCTATTTTTCTCCGAGGTTCATTCCCCCACTCAAAGAATCTCGTTTTATTATCTTAATCAACTGCTTATTTTTCTCGGTTAAACGACTTTTTTATCTGGTTTAAACGACTTATTTATCTTATAAATGAATAATTTGTCTCTCGTTCAAACGAGCCTAGGCGCACTATTAAAGTGAAATTCGCGCTACTAAGGTGTTCCCCATCTGCCCTCTCACATCTCGCATCTGGTGTGGATGACCTGACCTTTGTGTCGCAAGTTGTAATATGCAAATTTGGGACAATTATCATCTCGACTCATGCAAACGCAATTGGCATTTAGGAAGGAGACGAGGCAGGCATGAGGTTACAATCAAGTAAAAGCTTTATGTGGCCTCTCTGGGCTCCCTTACGTTTTGTACTAAATAAATGTAGTCGGGCACCATATGCAGACGTTGTTGTAATTTTGTAATTGTGCGTCTGGCAGCCAGACTGAGGGAGTGATGGTCATGTATCTGGAACATGTAAACGCTTTTTAATTAGCGCAATTAGCAGACTAATGACCAGCGTGGCAGCTCATGCACAATGTCGATATCGCTGTAGTGTGTGGTCCTACGTTACCGTTTTCTCTGACTTTTGTCTTGACTATCCAAATTTCGTGTATTTAGTATTTTTGACACGTCCGGGATGTTTTTCTTTATCTGTTGACATAGCTTCTTGAAGTAAAACAATCACACCACCAATATGATATGAGAGATCAAACTAAAGAAAATAGTATAGACAAAAATACATAATTTTGAAGTTAATCGTGTGCTACTTCATTCAACTTGTTTTGTGATCATGAATGCACCCGCCATCAGTAGTACCGATCGATAATAACGCGGCAGCGACATGCAAATGGGGGGACTCAAATGCGTCCCTGTAACGGCGGGCAAGATAGAGGGCTCCCTTTCATAATTTTAATTGACATTGGAAGCACTCTGGGTTGCGGAAAAAGACCCATTACTATTTTCTTTTTCTTTTTTATTAAAATGGGATTCGGTACAAAACCTGTTCTCGAAACAATCGCACATTTTTCCTCAGATGACGTTTCTTGCTCTGTGGAGGGACCTCTCGGGATGGAAGATGGTCGCATCCGGGATGAACGCATCACAGCTTCGTCTTTTTGGCGAAACCTCGCTAGCCACGCCCCATCCAGGGCCAGGCTTAATACTCAAGGTAAGCATTTGTATTTCAGACTAACCACGTTATACTTCGTACAGCCATTTCAAAGGAAAGACAGTTGTTTAACCCTAAAAGGGCCGGGCGGAATCCGCCCCCCCCCTCAACTTTTTCCGCGATAGCCTTGAAAAAAGAATGTCGCGACCCGAGCTGTTCGTCTGACTTTTTAGCTACGAGCCTTGCCCATCTTTTGATACCAAAAACATTTTAAAAAAATTCCGAAGCAAACTGAATTTCCCCATAAACGTAGTGTACACAGAGCATTCGTGCATATGAATAATTAATTAGCCATAATTCCAAAATCCTTTGACCTATAGTCATGAAATTTCTTGGGTATGTTCATGGTAAGTGCATGTACTGAGTTTCAAAAATTTTCGTCACTCGATGGCCGACATCTTAGGGGGCTGAGAGATGGTCCAAATAACCTGGCCCTTTTAGGGTTTAAGGGATATTATACGGCCTGAAATTCACGAAATTATTATGTTGTTAGGGATGTTTCTTTTTACTATTTCAAATGTATGGTTGAAAGGAAACTAACCTAATGTCTTACCGTTCTTGAGAAAAGACGGATGAACAGTTGTTTACATCGCACGCGGTGGACTGCTGTGGCATACATATACGCATTTCCCGCCGTTTCCATTCAATGTACAGTTCAAGTCGTGTGTGTCACAATACACAAAGTACCAACACAAATGTTGTTTCTCGCACGTCCGCATTATACAATACACTGTGTCATGCCAGATTCACAACTAGCACTCAACAGCTCTATTTTTGAGACTCACTATTTTGACACCCAAAATTAGTTGTCGCATGGTTCACGCAAGAATCACACAAAAATAACCAGTTTTAAATGATGGTTGTGTAGACGTTTATGTCTTACTATTAAATGCTCTTTCCATTTAATATAATTTCATTAAAATACGTTTTGTAGCCCAATTGAGCGCATTCGCAATGTCCCTTCAGTTGCACAATTCACTGCTCGATTTGTGGTTGATTCGTAGTAACCAAATCCATTACGACTGTGCACTAAAAAAACGTGCGGACGTCAATAGTCGAACGATATCGGCAAAATGTCATCAGGAAGTTATATGGGTCAAGGGTCCCTGCTGCGCATTGTGATGCGTGCAGCTATCGTACGCGTAACCAGCAATACGACCGACCACCAAAGCGGTCCTGAAGAGCCGACGATACCATGGGCGTCGCTGCAGGGGGGTGGAGGTGTCACAACCCCCATTAGACATTTTTGTCGGTGAAATCATGGTGCTGTCGGCCAAAAAAGTGAAGAATAGAGAAAGACGTAAAAGAAAGAGAGAAGAAGAAAATATTGAGAGTGTAAATAATAGACACCGTTGCTCAAAACCCTGCGAAGCTAACATCCGGTTCTGAATTCCTTGGCAAAAACAAATTGTACATTGTGTCAAGACTGTCATGTCGGCACGAGCTGCCGCGCGAGCTCGCTTCATATATACGGCGGTTGACAGCTACGGCTAAGTGACGACTCACAACCATGATGGATCAAGCTAAAGTTAAAGAAGGCAAAACTCGAAAGAGTGTAGAGCTTCAGTTTGATGTAATGTTTGTGATGCAATACATCAACTTTGATGACCCCCACCCCCATCTCCCTAAACACGAGCCAGTACATTAAAAAAAAGTCTGCGGAAAGTGGCCAGGAAATGCTTCAGATTGCACCACAAAGCATAAAATCCAGACCTTTTAGGCTGGCCCTGGACCCCCCGCACACATAAAAAAAGTCAGCAGAAAGTGGCTAGGAAATGTTTCAGATTGCACCACAGAGCACACAATCCAGAACTTTTAGGTGGGCCCCGGACCCCACGCCTTCAGGGCTTCGCGCTCTCCGCTCGCATATAACAGAAATTCACTTTAGGATTTAAGGTATATTCCATCATTTGTAATTTGTGCATTATGTTTGTTTGAAGCCACAAAAGTGCTCAAAATCTAAAGAAGGGTGATGAAGTTTCAGCTCAGCTGTATATTTCGAGAAAAACAGCATTTTAGGATCTCGATTTCAAATCAAAAGTTGCTGAATTCATGTTTTGAATGGGCCTGAATTCAGCATCCGGCGAGACATCGTGCCCGCGGCGTGCGCATCGTGTCAACGCTTGCGCGCGCTTCGCTGAATATAAAAACGAACTACTACGGAAATTTCTAACGGTGCTTCTTAAAACGCACCGTTGGAAGGGCATTCCTTCGTTGATTTTTTCAAAATGACAGCTTGCCAGAAAGAATAATTTCACAGGGAGTTTAGTCCCCTTGCTATCTTTCAACCAAGAATGTTTTTTCAACAATAATTAGGTCTGTCACTTTTTGGATAGCTGCAAATGATGGACTATAGCTTTAAAGACCCCCCCCCCCCCGACTGGGATCAGGGATCGGGCCTGCACAAGGTATGCTTACGTGGGCGTGTACACGCCAGCAGCGTATCCAGCTTTTGATTTGGGGGGGGGGGGGGGGCAACTGCACATCAGCGCCGAAATGTAGACATGTTTTTTTTCTTCGGACACTTGCCCTCCGTAAAATCAAAAAGCGGGGGGAGGGGGGGGGGGTCTGGTATCCATCTTCCAAATGGGGGCACTCTTCAAAACTGACCATTATTATGCATACTACATATCAAATGAAGATTTTCACGGCTCATTTTAATGGTTGTTGAATGGGCCAAGAAAAAGTCTCCGGTTTCTGGTATGGAGCTTGCCCAAAAAGTGGTGCGGCGATATTTATGGGAGACCAGAGAGGCCACATAAAGTTTATTCTCGATCATAACCCCATCTAAAAACACGTTAAAATTGTGCAGCAGCAGGATTCCTGTCAAACCAGTGAGTTTGGCGGTTTTGAGACATCATCTTTCATTGAAAAAAAAAACCTTTTTCATTTTGCCGACGCGCATGGCTACGGCGACGCGCGCGCATACCAGAAACCGGATACTTTTTTTTTGCCCTTAGTGGGATTGATGTCAGAGGAACTCTTTAAACATAACTGAAAATTTATTCCATTCAGAGCAATCAACATAATAAACCATTATAATACATGATGTGGGGAATTAGAAATGGATTTAATTAAGGGATCTTTTGGGGCGGAAATTATCAATTATTTTGTGTGACGGTCCGTCGGCAAATTTCATGATGACACCCCCCCCCCTTTCAAAATGGTCTAGCGACGCCCGTGGACGATACGCTAGTAAACTTAGTCTAGCGTTGGGTCAGACAAAGATTATTGGCAAAGATTATTCAACATACCTCGAAGTCCAAATTTGAGCCAGATTCCTGCAATATGGCTAAATCGTTGAATGCAGTAAGAAATGTTAGGTTTTTTTTGTTGTACAGGATACGCTGCAGCATGGTGTAATGATGAAACTACTGATGACATCAGTCCGTGGATACAGGTTCACTTCGATGGCACAGTCACCATCACTGGTCTGATCACCCAGGGGCGTGGAGACAGCCCATGCGACCAATGGGTGACGGAGTACCAAGTGACGTACAGCGAAGACGGTCAGTCCTGGAATAACGTGACTGATGCAGACGGCACACCAATAAAGGTATATAGTCAGGTTGCATACGGTTGGAATCGTGACCGACTGGTGCAAAGCACCAAACTTGGCAGATAGATTATTATAGCCCTAAAGAAGATATTTAGAAGGGGTGCCCACCTGAAATTCTTTTGGGAAGAGTGCCTAATTTGCATATTAAAGCGTTAATGAGTGCAACTTTAGAGTATAATATAGGTTTTCCCGGCCAATTTCACCAAGTTTTCATTCAATTTAACGCCTGGCTCATTCGATTTAGATTGAAATTGAAAGATCACGAAGATCGGCATTCGACAATCAAAAAGAATCATTCAATTTCACTATCCGAGCAATCTATCGCCTTTTAGCTTCACTCGTCCCTATCAAAGATGCATTCATATTAAAAGTATCGCGTTGTTCATTCAATTTCGTCTAAACCAGCAGTAAAGGGTTGATCGGGCATTCGTTTCATTAATGGGAAAACATATTTCACATTTTGTCAAACATCTTTTAAGACTTCATACTTGTCCGTATTCCTTAGGGTATCATGAATTTTTCTCAGGAATTCTTTTTTTGTGCAACTCTTTACTACTGTGAAATGTAAGAAAACTACACATTTGACAACATTTTTGAGTTAATCTTATTGCAAAAGTGCACCTCTTTAACCCTAAAGGGACCGGGGCGGAATGGTCAAAATAAACAGCCCTTTTAGGGTTAAACATTTAAAAGTGTCCATGCTTTTCCGGACTACGTATGAGCGCCCTGTTACTGTCATGGCATTTCAGGAAGACACTGTTCAGTTTTAGGGGTTTTCTTTCAAATTATTTATCCTAAATTTGCTAATTGAAAACATTTGTGGGAAAGGGTTGCTCACTGGCTTACTGCCATGAAGGCACCAAAAAACATCCTTCAAAAATAAAAAATGAAACTTGCAAATATGGTTAAATTTGACACAAAGATGTATTTTCAAGGTTTGCATAGCAAACTAACTTTGCATGGGCCCTGTGAATACAGTAAGTGTTCGATTAGACATGCGCAAGAAATCATTTAAGAAATAACTCAAGAGAAATGTTCCCGATGGTACATCCATTGCAAAAATAGGTGTTCCGATGTCTTGCACGTCAAGAAATTGTCAATGTTTAAACAAGTAGAAAAGATAAACAGTCAAAAACAAATTATCTTAGTCCCTTCAATTAATTAATTCGTAATAACATATTGTTTCCCTTATAGGGCCGTATTAGTTAATTTGTAACATTGTAAGTTTTACAGTTATCAAGTTTTGGAGGGAAATGAACCTCGGAGAAAAATAGAAAATGTTTCGATTAATTTTCTTTACTAACTTAAATGACCAAACGATGAAAAGGATTGCCCATAAACGAATAAGAAACGAAAAGCATGGTTATACTTTACAAGCGCACAGATGTTCGCTAATTTGAATGCGTCAACCGTCAAAAGGTTGCAAAGACTTAATTTGAGACTGCTACAAGTTAAGTCTTGAATGCACCAAAACGAAAAAGGATGCCCGAAAATGAAAACGAACATTCAAAGCAAAATCTTGGCTGCCTAAAAATGAAATTGAACGAACCCAAAACGAA